>NW_027287538.1:80528643-80533517 GCF_022747635.1 Hetaerina americana
GGAATCACCCTCACTCGCTGAATTCCTAAATGGCTTTAGAAAGTAATGTTTAAGTATTATCAACTCCGAATAAAGGGTTATTTACATTGATATGAAGTACAAATTGTGTTGTCTAAATATCTATAAGGGTGCCAGGTTTTAGGGCATGTATTATTTTTGAAATTAAAAAACGTGTACTTTGTAAACAGGAGTAAGAAGATGTTTCCTCTCTAATGAAATACGAATTCGACGTGTACAAATGGGGTTAATCATTAAAAAGTGGTTTTAAATGAAGGTAATGCTATTGAATGATTTTTTAACTCGGTTAAATGCCTAATGAAATATTAATTACTATTTTCCGTAACAAATGATTAAATGCTACTCTTTCATGTTTTATCTTGATGGCGGTTGGCAAGTGACGACGGGTAGCACTCCAAATAGCTGCCACTGGAGGGAGGTGTGTTACATCCACTTTTAAATGCTTTTAATTACTTGTATGCCTTTCAACATTTGTTTTGATAAACGAAAAATATAACATAAGTAAGAGACGTATGTATGCTTTGTAAAAATCCGCTGACATTTTTCAATAAAATATTCCCCGGGAAGTTAACAAAATTAAATCTTATGAACCGATGATGTTAAACATGTACATTCCCTCTTCCGTAGCTTTTCTATCGTAAAAAGTGTTACAAAACCAAAAACAAGTCGCTAAGTTCTTAACGGGGATTATTGCTTGTGCAAAATCGGTGCGTTTTCTCTATTTCAGCATCAGAAATTAAAAAAAAAATGTTACTCTCTTCGTGTTTACTCAATCAAAAGTTAGTTCAAGCTTCAAATACCCAATTGCGTTAATTAGCATAAGTCACATTAGTAAGCATACATTAATAAAATATACTATTTAGAATGCATTTATGAATGGTGAAGACCTAATGAGTGAATACGATAGGAATTAGTATAAAAAATAAAGACTCGTAAAGAAAATGAGTTTATTATAGGCCCCATTTTTTATAACTGCTGGTTTATCAATTTATTTATTAGTATCAAATAAGCCATGTGAAATGGATTTATTTGTCGCCATTGAACGGAGGGGTCTACCTGGCATGCCCCAATCTTAAGTAGAAGAATTATTCCACACCGATGCGGATGGCTGAGGTGGGGCTGGTTGCGCGATACGACCCGTGTCAGTTGTCAGCGGGCCGTTACAGTGTTCGGATCGATGCAAGACACCCCTGTTCGAGTGTCGCGTCAAGAATTACCGAGGTCAAGTTTCATGCACTCGTAAAATCGGGTTCCAAGACCATAACCATTGTTAAGGAGACCTATAGAGAGTGAGAAATCTATGCTACAAGGAATGGTCTATCGCTGTCACAAGATGTTGCGGGAGGGTAGGGAGGAGGTTGACGACGAGAAACGCCTCGGACGTGCATCTACGGCCCAGTCCGACGAAAATGTGCAAAAGGTGAATCGAGGCATGCTCGATTCCGATCAATGCCAGGGTGTCAGAATGTTAGCAGAAGAGTGCAATATTCTAGGAGCATGTTTACGGAAGAGTTATCCATGAGAAAGCTGGGTGCGAAGATAGTCCTCAAGGTGCTGTGAGAAATCGGAAGGCTCCTCGCCTCACAATCTCGCCCCATCTACTGGATCCCGCCCCAACCACCCTGCGGCCCCGACTTGGCACCGCAGGGCTTCTTTCTCGTTCACGGGAATAAAGAGGAGCTTGAAATGCAACCGTTTTTGAATGCTGGATGTCGCCAAAGACACCGTGACAAAGTCCCTGGACACGAGAACTCCGTCGGCGCCTTCCAGGGAGCGAACCGCGACTGGCAGAGACGCTGGCATTGGTGCTAACTACGCACGAGGGTGCTATTTTGAAGAATTTTAGTCATTTGTACTTTGATATGTAATAAAAAGTTTTCCTAGGATTTATTCTATTACATTTTGGGACAGACTCTGTGCGTCATTCATGCAATGGAAAAAATAATAAAGTCAGGCAACTCGAGTATTTTTGTGTGCTCTTCCTATTTTGGATGTGAATATCATTGAGAATATTTTGAAGGACCATCATGGTGGCACAAATGTAGACGTTCTCTGACTTCTTAAATCCATGAATGATAATTAGCTGCACAAAGGCGAGGAAGCAAAACCACACGATGGATTTTTTGAATTGATTACACACTTGATCGGCATGCACATACATGTATATGGGCGAAAATATACCTGCCCACTTGTGATCGAAAGGCTCATCTTTGAACGGGGTAGTTGTTTCTGTCCTCCAATGAAGTACATGCCGTAAGAAATAGAGAGACATTTTAAAGTAGATTATCAGCTCATTTCGGGTTGAAAAAGCAGTCAACCAAAGAAATCACTCTACAATTTCAATCAATTCTTTCTTCAACGCATAGGCCATTGATTACTTAGTAAATTTATTTGTCAACAATAGGAATAATTTCAATCAGTGTGGTAATTAACTAAGTGGTCTAGTTCCACTGCTTAAATTTTAAAGAATTTTCATATTTTTCATAGTAAATAAATGAGCTGAACCCCGCTCCACCGCTTCAAATCTAGAGGAAAGCATTGCAATTGGAGATAACGTGTCCACGCATGCGGCGCATTAAATTTGAAAATTTGATTTGTGATCCTTGGGCAGGAATGAACCCGTGTTTTGGTAGGCGGGCATGAGTAATAATAATATAGTATCCAAAGTAATGTCTATGGTAATATTGATCAGTGAAATGGATGTTGATTGGTGCCAGGGTACCAGGAGGAATCCAGTTTCCTTCGCATAAACCCCATGGCGTGGGATAAGTCTTGAGGTGATTCACGGGAGGCAAATTCGGTTCGTTTGGATTGTGGCAACTAATTCGTTCGTAGACTGAGATTTTCTTCGTGTAGTTGGAATGAGGTCGTATCATTATAATTAGATGCGAATTGGTGCCATTAGAAGTTCCCATTTCGAGTGTGCGGGGGCGCCGCCCTCTGCGTCATTCGTCTTCTAGGAACTGTTGAGCATCCCACAACATCCATAGTGGGCCTTCAATTCATCCATCTCCGCCCATTTCTCCATTCCTTCTTATTCAATTCTTTGTAGTCGATCGGAATGGAGGACTGCCGGCGTGAGACCCCAACCCTCGTGAAGATCCGGCGGGGGATGGGGGGGGGGAGGGAGGACTCCGGAAAAGGGGAGGGCACCCGTTATCCGTTTGACTCGAATTTGATAGATTGATTTACTTCCCTCATCCCCTCCCCGGGCCTTCCCCTCCCTCGCCCCCCTTCCCCGCTTCCACTCAGGCCATTTCTCACATCCCTTGGTCGTGTTATGATGACAGGGGGGAGATGTTGGCGAGGAGGGTGGCGCCGTTTCTTCTTCTTACGTCGAAATTAAGAAAGGAAAGAAAACTTTTCTCCCTCTCCTGGGTGATGTGAAAATTCCTGGCCAGTGTCTCTCGAACGAGTAAAAGTGAAGACATGCGAGGAGACGGTGAGAGAAAGCGCGGTCAATCGCCGTGCGGAGGGACCGCGCGGTGAGGGCGGAGGTATTTGACAAGTCTTCACTCGACCGTCGGTATTGTTTCCTTCCCCGCTCTTGCGGAACCTCTCCGAGAAGAACTTGTTTGAAGTGACCATTTTCAGGCTAAATCGGAAGTCGAAGCATTTGTTTCAAGATTTAAATGAGAAACACACATTTTCATTCCAATTGTTTACGCGCAAGTCGTGAAAATAAATAAAGTCTCACATTAGGATCCGTGTTTTTTGATCCCGTTTGAAAAGAAAACTTGTCAGAAGGGGCGTGGGAGTTTGGGGGTAGAGTGCTGGGCTACATTAAAATCATAAGTTTTGTTAATTACCACAGTATATTTCATTTTCCGCTCATGACGAATATTTTTGCTAGAAGCAAAAATAAATGTACTTTTAAAATTCTTTGAATAGGCTCATTTAATTTGAAAAGTATGCACTTTGTAAGTTCCGATGAAATGGACTCGTATTTCAAACGACCGGTTTCCTCGAACAATCAACATCGTGAAGTCAATCATCACGGTCACGTGATGATGTCGACTGTTTGTTGGTCGCTCATTTTGAATAAAATTCATGGCAACTGACGAAATTATTATTTTTTGCATATTTCATCAGCACGTTCCATAAGGTTTTACCGAGTACCTAAGAATTTCACGGGCTCATTTCGGCCTTCGCCCTGGAAGTGGTGGCACTGATCGAAAATCGTACTGACATAGGCCTTACACACATTTCCCCGGGGGAATTTATTGTAATTCATAAGATGGAAGAGAAAGGGGAAGACGTCGAGTTCTGGACATGCTCCCTCCGACATGTTTACTTTCCCTCGGCGAGGAGGCAACGAGGCCACTTCGGCTGCTCGATTTGCGGCGATCCATCAAATATTTAGTCCGTGCTTGAAGTTTAGGAAACAATTTTATTCGAAGAGTTTTTTCGTAATTGCCGTTAACACGTGTACCTACAATGTGATAATTACTCTAATATTCTAATATTTTTTAACTGAAAGAAAAGTAATTAAAAAATAATAACCATAAATATTTCGCAGATGAAAAAATAGTAATTTTGTGAATTCACTGAAAATGTATTACTATACGACCAGGGTTTCGATGTTCTACGTCACCTTCACGTTGAATGTCGAAACCCGGATCGCATCGCAATACTTTTTCTGTTAAATAACAAAGTTACTGCTTTTTTCATTTCCAATATGAATCGATTCCATAAAGTTACGTCGGAAACCATCATTCATAAAAATTGCCATGAGGTATATTGCCAAACTCCAACAAGAAATGCAGTATGAGTTAATATCATGAAAGCGTCCCATTCCATCGCCACTTCGTCATATGGCAAAGAGGTACATTAAAGCATTTTAGAACGCATGGGTT
>NW_027287538.1:80536117-80566117 GCF_022747635.1 Hetaerina americana
GTTTCCGTCGTGTAGCAGCAAAGTTGGTGCCAAAAGACCTCAATTTCATGCAAAAAAGAGACCGTGTTGACGTCGCAAAAGACATGATTTGCGAGGCTGAATCCGATCCCACATTCATCAAAAGTATCATTACTGGAGACGAGACGTGGGTTTATGAGTACGACACGCAATCCAGACATCAGGCAAGTGAATGGCGTTCACCAAATGAGCCGAGACCAAAAAAACCACGTCGTTTTCAGTCAAAAAAGAAGGCAATGCTGACGGTTGTCATGGATTACAACGGTGTAGTGCATCATGAATTTTTGCCAGAAGGCCAGACAGTAAACAAAGAGTATTATTTGGGCGTTATGAGACGTTTGCGTGAAGCAATTCGCCGAAAGAGACCAGAAATGTGGGCAGAAAACTCGTGGATTTTGCACCATGATAACGCACCGTCGCACAGTGCTATCATTATTCGTAATTTTTTGACGAAAAATGCAACAAATACCATCCAACAGCCACCGAATTCACCTGATTTGGCTCCCTGTGACTTCTTTCTGTTCAATCGAGTTAAAAAACCATTACGGGGAACGCGTTTTAGCAGCCGAGAGGAAGTAATGGAAAAATCGCAGGAAGCACTGATGGACATACCGAAAACCGAATATAAAAAATGTTTCGAGGATTGGATCAAGCGCTGGCATAAGTGTGTTGCAGTCGATGGGGATTACTTTGAAGGGGACAATATAGATTTAGATGAATAAACTTGTATTTTTAATTTTCTGAATAAATTCCGGGAAATTTTTGATGAAGGTAGCATATACATATATATATAAATATACATAAACACGCATGTGCACTTACAGCGTGCAGCAGTATAACTAGCTGATTTGAGGAAAATGTTAATAAAAAAATAATGCCGCCGCATTGTAGATATACGATATGTCGATATTTTTTGATATCGTGAAAGATCCCGGGAATTTGTATGTAAATCCAGAGAGCGCACCTTAATTAAGGTCTTGCTGGGGAAAATGAAAGATTCTCAGGATACGGAAGCAGAGTCCGAGATTTTATCGAGAAAGGGCGAGGGAAGGTGGCCGCGCCATGACCAAAACGCCAAGTTCGAGGCCATCTGATCGCTTAGGAGCTTGTTCATATACACGGTTGAGTACTTGTTAACTATTTCGCTCAAAGTGAAAAGCAAGCAAGCATTTTGATTGGATTGAGCAACTGCTACGATGCGGATTCAAATCGAGGCGAAACTCACTCACCGCGGTTGATGAAGGTCGATTGACCTCGCCTCCCGGTTTTAGCCAGGGAAACTCTCCCCTCTTCAGATTCTAGGGCTTGATTGTTGACTTTTTACCATGAAAAGCAAATAAGGAATCACCCTCACTCGCTGAATTCCTAAATGGCTTTAGAAAGTAATGTTTAAGTATTATCAACTCCGAATAAAGGGTTATTTACATTGATATGAAGTACAAATTGTGTTGTCTAAATATCTATAAGGGTGCCAGGTTTTAGGGCATGTATTATTTTTGAAATTAAAAAACGTGTACTTTGTAAACAGGAGTAAGAAGATGTTTCCTCTCTAATGAAATACGAATTCGACGTGTACAAATGGGGTTAATCATTAAAAAGTGGTTTTAAATGAAGGTAATGCTATTGAATGATTTTTTAACTCGGTTAAATGCCTAATGAAATATTAATTACTATTTTCCGTAACAAATGATTAAATGCTACTCTTTCATGTTTTATCTTGATGGCGGTTGGCAAGTGACGACGGGTAGCACTCCAAATAGCTGCCACTGGAGGGAGGTGTGTTACATCCACTTTTAAATGCTTTTAATTACTTGTATGCCTTTCAACATTTGTTTTGATAAACGAAAAATATAACATAAGTAAGAGACGTATGTATGCTTTGTAAAAATCCGCTGACATTTTTCAATAAAATATTCCCCGGGAAGTTAACAAAATTAAATCTTATGAACCGATGATGTTAAACATGTACATTCCCTCTTCCGTAGCTTTTCTATCGTAAAAAGTGTTACAAAACCAAAAACAAGTCGCTAAGTTCTTAACGGGGATTATTGCTTGTGCAAAATCGGTGCGTTTTCTCTATTTCAGCATCAGAAATAAAAAAAAAATGTTACTCTCTTCGTGTTTACTCAATCAAAAGTTAGTTCAAGCTTCAAATACCCAATTGCGTTAATTAGCATAAGTCACATTAGTAAGCATACATTAATAAAATATACTATTTAGAATGCATTTATGAATGGTGAAGACCTAATGAGTGAATACGATAGGAATTAGTATAAAAAATAAAGACTCGTAAAGAAAATGAGTTTATTATAGGCCCCATTTTTTATAACTGCTGGTTTATCAATTTATTTATTAGTATCAAATAAGCCATGTGAAATGGATTTATTTGTCGCCATTGAACGGAGGGGTCTACCTGGCATGCCCCAATCTTAAGTAGAAGAATTATTCCACACCGATGCGGATGGCTGAGGTGGGGCTGGTTGCGCGATACGACCCGTGTCAGTTGTCAGCGGGCCGTTACAGTGTTCGGATCGATGCAAGACACCCCTGTTCGAGTGTCGCGTCAAGAATTACCGAGGTCAAGTTTCATGCACTCGTAAAATCGGGTTCCAAGACCATAACCATTGTTAAGGAGACCTATAGAGAGTGAGAAATCTATGCTACAAGGAATGGTCTATCGCTGTCACAAGATGTTGCGGGAGGGTAGGGAGGAGGTTGACGACGAGAAACGCCTCGGACGTGCATCTACGGCCCAGTCCGACGAAAATGTGCAAAAGGTGAATCGAGGCATGCTCGATTCCGATCAATGCCAGGGTGTCAGAATGTTAGCAGAAGAGTGCAATATTCTAGGAGCATGTTTACGGAAGAGTTATCCATGAGAAAGCTGGGTGCGAAGATAGTCCTCAAGGTGCTGTGAGAAATCGGAAGGCTCCTCGCCTCACAATCTCGCCCCATCTACTGGATCCCGCCCCAACCACCCTGCGGCCCCGACTTGGCACCGCAGGGCTTCTTTCTCGTTCACGGGAATAAAGAGGAGCTTGAAATGCAACCGTTTTTGAATGCTGGATGTCGCCAAAGACACCGTGACAAAGTCCCTGGACACGAGAACTCCGTCGGCGCCTTCCAGGGAGCGAACCGCGACTGGCAGAGACGCTGGCATTGGTGCTAACTACGCACGAGGGTGCTATTTTGAAGAATTTTAGTCATTTGTACTTTGATATGTAATAAAAAGTTTTCCTAGGATTTATTCTATTACATTTTGGGACAGACTCTGTGCGTCATTCATGCAATGGAAAAAATAATAAAGTCAGGCAACTCGAGTATTTTTGTGTGCTCTTCCTATTTTGGATGTGAATATCATTGAGAATATTTTGAAGGACCATCATGGTGGCACAAATGTAGACGTTCTCTGACTTCTTAAATCCATGAATGATAATTAGCTGCACAAAGGCGAGGAAGCAAAACCACACGATGGATTTTTTGAATTGATTACACACTTGATCGGCATGCACATACATGTATATGGGCGAAAATATACCTGCCCACTTGTGATCGAAAGGCTCATCTTTGAACGGGGTAGTTGTTTCTGTCCTCCAATGAAGTACATGCCGTAAGAAATAGAGAGACATTTTAAAGTAGATTATCAGCTCATTTCGGGTTGAAAAAGCAGTCAACCAAAGAAATCACTCTACAATTTCAATCAATTCTTTCTTCAACGCATAGGCCATTGATTACTTAGTAAATTTATTTGTCAACAATAGGAATAATTTCAATCAGTGTGGTAATTAACTAAGTGGTCTAGTTCCACTGCTTAAATTTTAAAGAATTTTCATATTTTTCATAGTAAATAAATGAGCTGAACCCCGCTCCACCGCTTCAAATCTAGAGGAAAGCATTGCAATTGGAGATAACGTGTCCACGCATGCGGCGCATTAAATTTGAAAATTTGATTTGTGATCCTTGGGCAGGAATGAACCCGTGTTTTGGTAGGCGGGCATGAGTAATAATAATATAGTATCCAAAGTAATGTCTATGGTAATATTGATCAGTGAAATGGATGTTGATTGGTGCCAGGGTACCAGGAGGAATCCAGTTTCCTTCGCATAAACCCCATGGCGTGGGATAAGTCTTGAGGTGATTCACGGGAGGCAAATTCGGTTCGTTTGGATTGTGGCAACTAATTCGTTCGTAGACTGAGATTTTCTTCGTGTAGTTGGAATGAGGTCGTATCATTATAATTAGATGCGAATTGGTGCCATTAGAAGTTCCCATTTCGAGTGTGCGGGGGCGCCGCCCTCTGCGTCATTCGTCTTCTAGGAACTGTTGAGCATCCCACAACATCCATAGTGGGCCTTCAATTCATCCATCTCCGCCCATTTCTCCATTCCTTCTTATTCAATTCTTTGTAGTCGATCGGAATGGAGGACTGCCGGCGTGAGACCCCAACCCTCGTGAAGATCCGGCGGGGGATGGGGGGGGGGAGGGAGGACTCCGGAAAAGGGGAGGGCACCCGTTATCCGTTTGACTCGAATTTGATAGATTGATTTACTTCCCTCATCCCCTCCCCGGGCCTTCCCCTCCCTCGCCCCCCTTCCCCGCTTCCACTCAGGCCATTTCTCACATCCCTTGGTCGTGTTATGATGACAGGGGGGAGATGTTGGCGAGGAGGGTGGCGCCGTTTCTTCTTCTTACGTCGAAATTAAGAAAGGAAAGAAAACTTTTCTCCCTCTCCTGGGTGATGTGAAAATTCCTGGCCAGTGTCTCTCGAACGAGTAAAAGTGAAGACATGCGAGGAGACGGTGAGAGAAAGCGCGGTCAATCGCCGTGCGGAGGGACCGCGCGGTGAGGGCGGAGGTATTTGACAAGTCTTCACTCGACCGTCGGTATTGTTTCCTTCCCCGCTCTTGCGGAACCTCTCCGAGAAGAACTTGTTTGAAGTGACCATTTTCAGGCTAAATCGGAAGTCGAAGCATTTGTTTCAAGATTTAAATGAGAAACACACATTTTCATTCCAATTGTTTACGCGCAAGTCGTGAAAATAAATAAAGTCTCACATTAGGATCCGTGTTTTTTGATCCCGTTTGAAAAGAAAACTTGTCAGAAGGGGCGTGGGAGTTTGGGGGTAGAGTGCTGGGCTACATTAAAATCATAAGTTTTGTTAATTACCACAGTATATTTCATTTTCCGCTCATGACGAATATTTTTGCTAGAAGCAAAAATAAATGTACTTTTAAAATTCTTTGAATAGGCTCATTTAATTTGAAAAGTATGCACTTTGTAAGTTCCGATGAAATGGACTCGTATTTCAAACGACCGGTTTCCTCGAACAATCAACATCGTGAAGTCAATCATCACGGTCACGTGATGATGTCGACTGTTTGTTGGTCGCTCATTTTGAATAAAATTCATGGCAACTGACGAAATTATTATTTTTTGCATATTTCATCAGCACGTTCCATAAGGTTTTACCGAGTACCTAAGAATTTCACGGGCTCATTTCGGCCTTCGCCCTGGAAGTGGTGGCACTGATCGAAAATCGTACTGACATAGGCCTTACACACATTTCCCCGGGGGAATTTATTGTAATTCATAAGATGGAAGAGAAAGGGGAAGACGTCGAGTTCTGGACATGCTCCCTCCGACATGTTTACTTTCCCTCGGCGAGGAGGCAACGAGGCCACTTCGGCTGCTCGATTTGCGGCGATCCATCAAATATTTAGTCCGTGCTTGAAGTTTAGGAAACAATTTTATTCGAAGAGTTTTTTCGTAATTGCCGTTAACACGTGTACCTACAATGTGATAATTACTCTAATATTCTAATATTTTTTAACTGAAAGAAAAGTAATTAAAAAATAATAACCATAAATATTTCGCAGATGAAAAAATAGTAATTTTGTGAATTCACTGAAAATGTATTACTATACGACCAGGGTTTCGATGTTCTACGTCACCTTCACGTTGAATGTCGAAACCCGGATCGCATCGCAATACTTTTTCTGTTAAATAACAAAGTTACTGCTTTTTTCATTTCCAATATGAATCGATTCCATAAAGTTACGTCGGAAACCATCATTCATAAAAATTGCCATGAGGTATATTGCCAAACTCCAACAAGAAATGCAGTATGAGTTAATATCATGAAAGCGTCCCATTCCATCGCCACTTCGTCATATGGCAAAGAGGTACATTAAAGCATTTTAGAACGCATGGGTTTCATCGTCAACATTTTCGTTGGCTTTGGACATAATTTCTTAGAATTTAACATTGTTTTCACGCAGCTTTTCACGCCTTTAACCACTCATTCAAATTTTTTGTCTTCATATTTGGTAACATATATATATATATATATATATATATATATATATATATATATATATATATATATATATATATATATACATACATGTATATAAATACACACACACGAGAGTTGCTATTTATATTTCCAGCTTAATAATGAAAAGACCGTAATTTTTTGTTGAAAATGTCTTTATTGTTTTGCTAAGTATTCTCCAAGATAATCAGTACACTCTCGCACCCATTTTCGTAACACTTTTTCCACTCCGATGCATTCAAAAACCGAAAAATGGTTTTTGAATACATCAACGGCTTCCTCAGGCACCGAAAAACGTTGGCCACGCAATTTTTTCTTGATAAACGGGAATGAAAAGAAGTCATTTGGTGCTAAATGGGGATCGAGATGTTGCGGTGGCTATCGCACTGGCTTCCCACCCAGAGGGCCCGGGTTCAAATCCCGGCGGTGTTGAATATTTTTCAGAGGTATCTCGATCCCTACTTGAGGTGCTTTGTGGAGGGCACTTTGAGTGAGTACGCCGTGTGTCGGATGGGACGTTAAGCTGTGGACCCCTTGGCACCTTTCGTTAAGAGTAGGCTAATGCCGACGCCGGGTTTCTCTCCACCCTTCATCCTTTCGTCAATCCCTTATGGCGCGAATGATCTTAGCTGTCGGTTGCCTATCCTAAATACTACGACTTGGTGCTAAATCAGGGTCGTAAGGAGGATCATCAACTGGACGTTTTGGCCAGTCAATTAGGTAGTTGGTTCAGCTGATCTGTGAGAGCTTGCATTGTCATTATGAAGAATGATCCTTCGGTGTCGCTTCTTTTTCCAAATTTCACCTCGCCCTTGTGGCAAACAAATGCTCGTGTACCATTCAGAATTCACGGTTTTACGTTGCTCTAACGGTACGGTTGCCACTTGTCCAGTTATTCCGAAGAAACAAGCGATCATTTGCTTCGCGCACGAATGACTTCTGTCCGATTTGGCTCGTCTCGGAAGACCCATACAGTGGAGTGCTGTTTTGTTTCGGACTTATACGCATAGATTCGTCACCGGTGTAGAAGTAATGCATTACTTCTCTATCTTCCGATGAAGACGGAGCAGAATTCCGTCAAAATTATCAAGAAATGAAGTGTGAGTGATCTTTTTATGTGTTTCCCTATTGTTTGTTCTTCCATCGCTCCAGCCATCGTGTTCCCTTCAGTTCTATCCCTCTCTTCCTTGATCAAGGTGGCTACGACCACCGAAAATTCGAAAGTTGGTGAGTCTCTTTTTTGTGTGTTTCTGTGTGTTTTGGTCTGTGTCCACTAGTGCTAAGTGTTGTACATTATAAATAAATAATATATATATATATATATATATATATATACAATGGGCTGACACAATAGAACACAAATAGAAAAGAATAGCAACATTTAAAAGAACACTCACACGATGATATACTAAAAATCTATACACTTGGAAATGTTGGAAAAGTGTTTCGGCAACGATTCTCTAAAAAAACGGTCGTTTACCAGTGGCACGAGCGGTTCAGAAGTGGTCGTGAGTCAATCGAAGATGATGAACGCAGTGGCAGACCATCGACATCGAAAGTCGGTGAAAAAATTGATAAAGTAAAAGAAATGTTGGTCAATAACCGCAAATTAACCATCAGAGAAATAGCGGAGGACTTGAACATTGCCTATGGATCCACCCAAGACATTGTGGTTAATGATTTGGGTTTCCGTCGTGTAGCAGCAAAGTACCTCAATTTCATGCAAAAAAGAGACCGTGTTGACGTCGCAAAAGACATGATTTGCGAGGCTGAATCCGATCCCACATTCATCAAAAGGATCATTACTGGAGACGAGACGTGGGTTTATGAGTACGACACGCAATCCAGACATCAGGCAAGTGAATGGCGTTCACCAAATGAGCCGAGACCAAAAAAACCACGTCGTTTTCAGTCAAAAAAGAAGGCAATGCTGACGGTTTTCATGGATTACAACGGTGTAGTGCATCATGAATTTTTGCCAGAAGGCCAGACAGTAAACAAAGAGTATTATTTGGGCGTTATGAGACGTTTGCGTGAAGCAATTCGCCGAAAGAGACCAGAAATGTGGGCAGAAAACTCGTGGATTTTGCACCATGATAACGCACCGTCGCACAGTGCTATCATTATTCGTAATTTTTTGACGAAAAATGCAACAAATACCATCCAACAGCCACCGAATTCACCTGATTTGGCTCCCTGTGACTTCTTTCTGTTCAATCGAGTTAAAAAACCATTACGGGGAACGCGTTTTAGCAGCCGAGAGGAAGTAATGGAAAAATCGCAGGAAGCACTGATGGACATACCGAAAACCGAATATAAAAAATGTTTCGAGGATTGGATCAAGCGCTGGCATAAGTGTGTTGCAGTCGATGGGGATTACTTTGAAGGGGACAATATAGATTTAGATGAATAAACTTGTATTTTTAATTTTCTGAATAAATTCCGGGAACCTTTTGATCAAGGTAGTATATATATATATATATATATATATATATATATATATATATATATATATAATTTTTTATATACTCACGCTGAATCATTAGTGAGCTCAGTTTTTAAGAAATATTTGACTATTAAAATGATTTTATATATTAAATTCAAAGTTTTGGATAAAATTCTCAGGAGATAATAAATTTATTTTCTATTTCCTTATGATGTTTCATGAGAAGTCAATCGAGATATGCCCTAAGCTATCTTCAATCGCCAAAGTGAAATCCACTGGTACGAAAAATAGCCTCATATCCAGAGAAACTTGCAAATTACATATAATTTGGTATATATTTTAAATGAGGAGAAATTTAAGAACAAGGGTTTTTCTACGATGCAAAACTTTCAAAGATTTGGTGACAATGGGCATACTAATCGAAATATCACCGCTTCTTTCATCACGAGAATAGCCATCCATACAAAATGCTGCAATTTTCAAACAGAAATATTTTTTAATCTTTTCAATTGGTGTGATTATCCGGTAGTGGGAGGACGTGGCGTCGATTCGATTCTTCACGACTCACTCTAAATGTGCAAAAGGCAGTCGTGGATCGTATGGCCCGCCCACTGAAAAAAATGAAAATGTTTTATTCCAGTGTGCTTGCGGCTGTCTTCCGTCTCGGAAATTAATTGGCCCAAAAAATTATGATTCCAGGGCGAAGAGGTATTGGGGGTGTCAACCGTCCGTGTAAGGCACGCCCGATAACAGCAAGCATTCATTATTATTTGCCGCCGGCATATAAATAACACGCTTAAAGGGTCGGCCATTTTTGTAGTTTAAGTTGAAGTGGATTTGTCCGTGAGGGTGGAAGATTTCGCCGTTGTGGCGCCGTTGGTGCAGCGGTGGAGCGAAATGAAGAGTAATGGCCCCCCCGCGTGCCCTGTCTCCCTGCGGCACCCCTCCCCGCGCGCCCCCTGCGGTCACCGGGCTCCCCGTATAAATATTCGCGAGGAGCAACAAGGCAGGGCCTTCTTTAAGGACGAACGCCTCCTGCTCCAAAACGCCACCCAATGGGATTGCTCCCGAGTGATCCGGTGTTTAAAGAGGCTGCATCTTTTTGTGCAAAACATTCTGGTACTCGCAGACTAGTTGCTCTCTTCATCTGGAGCTGAACAGCCGCAGTGAGCTCTAAAAATCTCCTTATTTATAATTTACTCCAACTCATTTCCTTACCTTGAAAGCCTTTAATCTGGGCACGTATGGTTGAGGGTCTGAGCCTGGAATTCTGCCCGAAAGTTACGAATGAAAAATCAAAATATCACGCAACCATTCATGAAATAGTATGCAGCTATTTTAAGAAAAAACAGTTAATTTTATTTCTAATGTACACGAATTTGTTCAAAAAATGGAGGTGGATTGTTTTCCATTGAAATTCACTGCCAATTGCTCGATGAGTACGAATGAACTAAGGATTACTCTCTCGCCATGCCTTCAAAACACACTCTGTGAAATACATTCGCTTTTTCCCAATTTTCTGGTGGAAAACACAGGTTAAATGGAAATATATTTGATTAAGAGTAAATGGGTGGTCTTTTAATATGTACTTCCGAATTAATAAAAAAAATCGGGGAATAGAAAACCAAACTTTGTTATCCAACGGCTATTTTCTAAATTCAGAATTATTTTCGCAAGCACCTATGCCTCGAACTAGTCCAAAACTGCAGCCAACGTGTTTAGTATGTTAATCTGCTCGATTTAGGTAGGGCGTGCATTCTATTTTAGGTTCGTTGTGTGCAAACATGCTAAAAGCAGTGTTGCATCTATGCGTATGTATGCGTATTATGCTGAGAAATATTCTGCAGGAGGCATTGACAAAATATTGTATGAAATATTGCATCTCATCAAAATTCGCTTCTGTGTCATTTAAGAATCATTGTGATTCGAATGTTTAAAATAATGCAGGAATCATAAGTGAATATCTGTGGGATAAATCTTTTGACTTTTGAATGTTATTCTGTTTCCGTTATCTGTGCGCTGCTCGATTTGGCGTTCCATTCAGGAAGATCGGATCTCAGATTTAGATGCGAGTGCAAAAGGCCCTCCGTTTCGAATATCTGCATGCGGTCATCGCTTCCCTTGGGCCTGACCCTACGGTTCTCCGTTAGTGTGGAGTTCGCTGTTTATGTTGATCTCCGCAGCAGCAATTGGGCTGATCTCTCCGTCTCTTTCGAATGAACCCATATATAATACTGTCTCGAAGTGAAAGAACTCCATGTAATTGTCGTGGGTGGTACGAATTTTAGAATTATTTCTTCATAAATACCATATAGTAATACCAAGTTTAGCGAATTTCATGTAAACGGTGCAACTAGATTTTCGTGCTCTCAAAGCTCTACCCACACGCCTCTTGGGAAGCCGTTTGTCAGTCATCATTGGAACCAGAAACCTATGAGGTATATCAACGAGACATAATATTTATAATATCAATACATTTGCTGAACATATATCGGTGGCGAGTTGGGAAATATGCTGTTGACGTGTCCGGCATTTTATTAATTAGCATCATTTAAGACCGAAAGGAAAAGTTGCAATTTCAGAGGCCAATGGAACTAAAAGTTGGGAGATGAAAATGGCCTGTTTTCCTTGTTATAATTTTCCTTGACCACAACACGCTTAAATTTCACTTTGCTCGAATTTTTTTTAAATGAATAATATGTTAACTTATTCATGATATTAGATTCAACACTTTCATCTTTATTTTTAATGAGAATGTAGCAGTCTTCCGTCGTACATCGTATAAAATTTACGCTCCTGATATATGCATACAAAACTCATGTGAAAGTCTGACGGATATGATTCATAATACACTAATTTACACCAAAATAGCACTGATAAGTGCACACAAAAACACCAAATCACAAAAGCAATAAGAAACTCACACGCATTCCCAATTTTCGGTGGCGAAAACGTCTTTCGCAAGATGGACCTGAGGACTGCCCTCAGTTCCTTCTCTTCGTTGAGAAAGGTGGTTATTGCCACCGAAAATTCGGAATACGTGTGCTCTTATATTGTTAATTTCTGTTTTTGTTTAAAGATATTATTATTAGGTAATTTACCGGTCAAGGTAGGTTTTTGGGTCGACACAGCTACTAAATAAATATTTTGTGACTCCTAACAAAACACAAAATCCAGTATCCTACTATGCATCAGGTCCCTCTTCATCCTTGAGTACTTTCTTCCCCCTTCATCCCGTCCAACATCCCTATCCTGTTCCTCCCTTTCCTCTTTTGCCTAACATTATCACCTCAATGACAGTTTTCAACATCCCGCTGGCAGTCAATACCCCCTTCATCCACTTTTCCTGCCTCCATAGGATTTCTCCCAAATAACCCCTCTATTCGCCCACCAAACCAAGTACTTCCTTATTTGTTTTCTTCTCTCTCCATTTCACCTTCTCCATTCTTCTCCACACCCACATTTCAAAAGCATCCAGTCTACGTCTATCCTCCTTTTTCAATGAACACGTTTCCGCGCCGTACATAGCTACGCTGCATATCAAAGTTTTTACGAGTCTTTTCTTAATATCCTTATTCAACGTCCCTGGCATCAACTCCCTCCTCCTTGTAAAAGCCTCTTTGCCTAGCGCAATTCTTCTCCTTACGTCCCTACCACTTTGACCGTGTTGGCCCAAAACACTTTCGAGATACGTAAACTGTTCTACCAACTCCAGTTTTTGCCCTTCTATTTTAATGTTTAGCTTAGCCTTTTTCTTTCTAGAAAATCGCATAACCTTTGTTTTATTCATATTGATTCTCATCCAATACCTGTCGCACTGAATTTCCAATTCACTCAGCGATGCTTGCAACCCCTTGGCTGACTGACAGCTAAAGCTTGGTCATCAGCGAACGTAACTGATTTTATGGATTCCCCGTCCACTCCATTCCTACCTCCAGTTTTTTCCATGCCTCTTTAATCATTTCCTCTGCATACTGGTCGAACAGCAACGGTGATAATGGGCAACCCTGCCTTACACCTCTTCCTGACACTGGCCATTCGGACTCAGGTGCCGGATCAGCCTCCTGTACCTCCAATCTATTCCTATTTTCTGCAATATACTCATTTGTTTTTCCCAATTCACTCTATCAAACGCTTTTTCGAAATCTACGAAACAGGCAAATACCTCCTGGTTGTATTCTATATTCATCTCGAGTAATAATCTCACTTTATGCAATGGATATCACGCGTACCTCTTCCCTTCTTAAACCCAAACCTATCATCCCCTAAGTAATAATTTGCCCTACTCTCTATCCTTTTGATTATGATCTTGGGAACAACTTTAGCTACGTGGGATATCAAACTTATTGTCCTGTTGTCTTCACATGGTGTAGCCTTTACCTTTTCCGGAATAGGAACTAAAATTGATTTCACAAAGTCTTCCGGCCAGATTCCTTCCTCTTAGATATTGCGAATCAGCACACATAGCCTCTTTCTCCCACATCTTCCCAAACATTTTAGTAGTTCCGCAGGAATTATCCACCCCCACGGCCTTATTTAGTTTCATATCCCTCATTGCCGTTCTATCTCATCGTCGAGTATTCGTGGACCTAAGCTATCTTCCTCTTCGTCATGCTCCTTTAAGATATATTAAAATAATTATGCATATACACACAAACACACACACACAAATATATATACACACGTATATATTGTGTTGAGTTGGGAGGAGATGGAAGGGGACTTTTAGAATGAGGGTAAATTATAGAAACGGAAGGAGGATGAAAACATTTGAAGATTGGGGTTATTAGTGTCTAATATTATTACCTGGTTCATTCCAGGAATCAAGGAGCCAGAAAAACGCCTGCCCTAATATTTTCAGCTGGAGTAGAGGGGAAGAAGGGGGGAAGGATTCTAGAAGGGAGACACGATAGCATTTATTAAAGGGAGTTTTATGTGCAAAGGCGTGTTTTGGAATAGGGAGTATCCCAATCAGGGATTCTTGCATCAGGCGCGGTGGTTCTTGATTCTTATATTGCGGGGTGAGGTTCATAGTCCAATATAAAAGAGAGGGCATAGTCGGCACTTATGGAGATAAACTATATTGCTCGATATATTCGATGTTTCAAGGCTTAACTATGTAGAAATTCACTGTCACTGAAGTAAACAAAAACGAAGTAAGCTACATCACTGGAAGTACATGAGGAGTAGTGAATTTGTTGGAGAGAAAAGTGGGGAGAGGAATGCGGTTTGGGTTTTGAAAATAGGACATGTTTTGCATCAAGGTTTATAGCAGGGTATGGAAGTGGCTTTGGAACGGGGTGTGATTCAAGGAGTAGATTTATTGATTGGAGGAGAGTTGATACGTTGAAGGGGAGTTTGAAAGTAATGGAGGAGCATTTAGGAAAAAGTTGGTGGTTGAGTTATGGCTTGTGAGGATACGGCAGAGGTTTTTTAGGATTCATCTGAGAGAATTTAGGCCAGGGAAATATGTGGAATAAATTGTAATAGGGTAAGTTTCTTCGGTGGAGGAAGGTTTGGGAGTATATGCATATCTTCGGATTGTTTTATTTAGGAGGTATATGGATTTGCCTTATCACATGTACATTTGCCTTATCACACATACTGGTCCCAAAATGGTAAAATAATGGTGAAAATTTATAAACGTTGGAATATTTACAAATTGTAGGGCGCTAGTTTTTATAAGTCATTATCCTTCTTTGTATTCATCTGCACTTAAGTGATATAGTGCAAGCGGTGAGGGGGGTTTGCCTAGAAGTGTTAGAATACCATCTGAGCACCCTTGAGTCTTCGTCTCATCCACATTTATATCTCACTCTGCCAGTTGTAAGCAAGGTATTTTAATTGATATTATGGCCATACTAACAAATCTGTCTTTTACGTGTTGTAAATAAATTGTTTGATAAATCGTATCATGCAAACGATAAATATAATTGAAATTGGTGACCATTTGACATTAACCATGTTTCCGAAAGTTTTGATTATACTGTTTTAAAACAAGTTGAACTGTTATTTAGCTTCAAACAGCATTAAAACAAAATTTATAATGCTTCATCAACTAGAATGTTTTATTTTTTACATGTCCGCTGATCATGGTGGATGATGAGTGCTATTGATATTCTCGTACTCTGCACGAAAAAATATGTTTGAATATTTCAATTCTTTTCTCTGATTACTTCAGAAAAATAAATACTTGGTTATTCCACATATATTTTTTTATTAAACACGACCCGGGTTTTGACTAACAAAGTCATCATCAGGTAAAGTACAGAAAGATACAGATCTTTATATAGTAGACAGAAAAGAGGAGGGGGAAGGTGTTTGAGAAGTGGGAGGAGTGGAAAGAGAAGGGAAACGATTGTGCATGTTTGGGGGGGGGAGAAGGGCTGTGGAACAGAGGGAGGTTCAGAAGGGGGGAACGGGAGGAATAATTAACTTATGATGACTATTCCTTGAAATTTTCAACCGTTCCAAGGCATCTAATCTTAAGCCTTTTTTCTCTATATGTAGAATTGTGGTGACAAAGTCACTGGAGTGGTTGTTTTCTAAAAGTTGTTGGGAAAAATTGGAAAAAATATTTCCGTTTTTAAAACAGGCGTAGTGTTCCCTTGCACGATCACTGAATTACCTCCCGGTTTGCCCAATGTAGAAGGCTGAGCACTCATAGCACAATGGATAAACTCCACTCCTTTCCATTATGGGAATTTGGTCTTTGCAGTTTGATAAAAGGTTCCCTAAGTTGGCTCTATTATAGAAGGTTTCATAATATATCTATTATATAGGTTATATTCATTATATATCTATTTTAGGGCTCTATTATATAGGTTTCATATTGTTTTCTGCAGAGGATCTGGTGACTTTACGGAATAAATTCCCCAGAAAGAGAATTCTTTTCCACTTCGAGACGTCTTTTTTGGGGGTTGATTTGAAAATTGATTTGACCGCTATTTTCTTTCATTTTTTTCGATAAAATTTGTCGACTTATTGGGAGCAAAAGCCGTTATTTTCAGCTGTCATTTTAATTATATTAAGTTCTTTTTGGGTATTTTGTGGAGACAAAGGAATGCTAGTCAAACGGTGGTATTTATACCAAGTATTTATTTTTCTGAAATGAATCGCTTCCACAAAGTTACGCCCGAAACCATTCTGTTCTGAGTACTTGTCAATGACCTACTTTGATGTGGCATGATAGTGCTTTTTATTTTTTTATATATGAATAAGACCTGTCTTAAATTTACTTTAGTAATTATTGCTAATTTTTCCATTGCATGTGCATAAATATATTTATTTATTACTCTTAGACCACATTGAGTAGTTTTTGGATGGAAACAGATTGAACAACGACAAATTTACTTGTCTATTCTAACAAAACACAACCTTCATCCGACATTGCATTAAACTGTTATTCATTAACGCCTCACTTCCAGCTCCCCTCTTCCCCTCCAATCCATTCCATTCCGTCTTGTCTTCGCGCCCCTTGCGCCAAACGTTCCCCCTCTATCACACTTTTCAGCCCGCCATTGCGAAACCAAATGCTCTGGACCTTGACACTTTCCTACCTCCTTTTTTGTTATCCCGACAATCCCCTCTCCTCTCCCACTATGCCCAGTACTTCCTCGATTGCTCCCCTTTTTACCAGCAATACCTTCTCCATCATTCTCAACACCCTGGTTAAAAAATGCCAAATGATTTCCAAATATGCTCGACAACGCATTGATGGACTGGATAACTGTAGCTTTATGTTACGAAATCCCCGCCCACTTTCATTCCTACCTCCAGTTCTTCCCATGCCTCTTTGAACATTTCCTCCTCCTATGCGTTGAACAGCAGAGGTTATGGTGGACACCCTTGCACCTCTTCCCGACACTGCCCATCCGGGCTCTCCGTTCCTCACTCGCACCTGAGCAGTCTGAGGCATGCAGAGGTTGCGGATTAGCCCAAACCCCTCCAACCTATTCCTTATATCAAAAAATCTTATTCTCCTTCGTTTTATATAAGTGGTTCAGAAAACCTTTAGTTAATCTTGATAATGATCTCATATACTGGGTGTATTTCTAAGTGGAGTGAAGAATTTGAATGATAATACTCATGGTTTGTAAAGAAAGTGTCAAGAAAAGTTTAGTAAAAATATATTTATTTCGGATGTTGCTACAATGCATCAAAATTCTTCAAAAGACTCAACATCTAATGCGGTATCGAAGAAGTACTCTCGCTCTCCATGTTGACGGTGTACTCCAGCCTTACTCCTCCGATCCAAAGTGTGCCCGCCCCCGTCAATGGTCATCGGAATCAATCCTCCCAGCATCGAGCACCCGCCTGCCGCCCCTCTTTTGCCCCAAGGGGCGGCTGTGGATTCCCTTCCCCGCACACTTGCCATTGCGGAAATGAGCGATTTGTTCGCCTTGAACACAAACACTCCCTCACACCCCCACCCTCCCACGCATCCCATCCCCTTCCCCCCCTCATCGCGCACATCCCGATCCATCTCAAATGGCAACCGCGGCTCCCCCTCCCTCCATCACTAACCCCCCTCCCCCTCTACCCTAGTTTACGCAACGTTAAATTTCAGGCTGCTCTTGTTTTTCTTTATTTCGCCACTCATCCCCTCTCCCCGTTACCGACGCGAAGAATCGGCGGAGTTCTCATGCAGATAGGTTAACCCACCAGAAAGGGAATGAGGTTCGCTCCACTCTAATCTCATAGAGCCAGAGATTTTAATGTCGCACGTCTGTGCAGTATCCATAAATTACCTTGAGTCGAAATACTATGGCTAATTCGTGAAGTGAAATCAAATGAAACATTTGCATCACTGATTGCGATACCACATTCTTCAGTAATGAAGGATCTCAGGTTTTCCCGGCGTATGGTATTCAATAAGTTCTCTCGGCTTTCCCACCGGGTCAGGTTGCAGTACACCGACGTTTCGAAGGCTGACTCTGCCATCGTCTTCAGGGTGAAATTCAAAGCATAAAAAATCGTCACCATGCGAGCACCATATCAAGAACTCTGCAGAATTTGTCAAAATCCTACGGGATATTCGCTTGGACAACCAAGACATTTTAGCGAGCTTTGACGTCATATCGCTATTCACGAAGGTGCCGATCAAGGACACTTTGCTACTTCTCCAAGCACGGTTCGATGAGAAGACCGTCGATCTCTTCCGCCACGTCCTCACCTCGACATATTTCCTCTACATTGGCAAATTCTACGAGCAGGGGTAGGGAGTCCCCATGGGTTCTCCACTGTCACCGGCCATTGCGAACTTCTACATGGAGGACTTCGCAGAGAGAGCACTTAGAACAGCACCCTTAAGACCAAAACACTTCTTCAGGTATGTAGATGACACCTTCATCGTGTGGCCACACGGACTGGAAGCACTCACCGAATTCCTCGGCCATATGAATAGTGTCCACCCGAACATCCAGTTCACCATGGAGACTGAAAAGAATAAACGCCTGCCCTTCCTCGATATTCTGATCGAGAGAAAAAGAGGCGGCAGCTGGGCCATCAAGTCTATCGGAAACCGACCTACACTGACCTATACCTGAACGGGAGAAGTCATCATCATCCCGCACAAAAGAGAGGAGTAATCTCCACGCTCGTGCACCGAGCCACTTCAGTTTCAGACCAAGAGCACCTGGAGGCGGAAATAAAACACCTAAGGAAGAAGACGTTCCAGCAGAACTAGTATGGGACCCGGGAAATCAACATGGCCCTTAAAAGGGCCTTCACAAATCCTGAAGGTAGGAGAGAAGAGGCAGAAAAACCTGTTGCAAGAGCCTGCATCCCGTTCGTCTCTACGATTTCCAATAAAATCTCTAGGATATTAAGGAAATACAATGTGGAAACTATTCACAAACCGATAAGGAAGCTGCGATCAGTCCTTGACACGGCTAAAGACAAACGGGGATTGAAGACCTCAGGAGTGTACCGGATTCCTTGCGAGTGCGGCCAAGCATACATTGGGGAGACCGGCCGCACCATAGAAACACGCCTAAAGGAACACGAGAGGTGCATCAGGTTAATATACTCAGCGAAATCTGCGGTCGCCGAACATTGCCTCAATAGCGACCACAGAATCAACTTTACCGGCACGAAGAGGCTATGCCACGCCAACGGCTATTGGGATCGCGTGGTGAAAGAAGCCGTTGAAATCCGTCTAGGCACCAAAACTTTCAACAGAGACAACGGCTTCCAAATCAGTAACACTTGGAAGCCAGTGCTAAAGAAAATAAAGAATGCACGGGGACGCACCCGATTGGCCGTAGCGGAGCACACTAACGCTTCCGGCCAATCAGGGCACACCTGAGCCCCGGCGGAGTGTATAAATACCAGGCCTTTTTTGTCGCACCATGGACGCGGATTTCTCGATATCGCTCGTGCGTTCGACAAGGTCCTGGCATCACGGTCTCCTTTTTAAAATGCACCTTTCCGCTTTTCCTCCTCCTATCATCCAAATTATACGCAGTTTCCTCTCCGATCGCCGATTTCGGGTCTGTATGGGGGACTCTTTGTCCTCCGAAAAGAAAGCCGCCGCGGGCGTCCCGCAGGGCTCTCTCATAAGCCCGTTTTTATTCAATTTATTCGTCATCGATATGCCGTCAACGCCCCACACGTCTCACTACATGTACGCAGATGACACCGCCATTGCAGCCACGTCTCGGGTACGCACGGCGAACATTCGGCGCATCAACACGCACCTACAAAAACTTCACAACTGGACGTCAACATGGAAAATCAAGATAAACGCCGACAAAAGTACACACGTCCACTTGGCCCGACGTCGCCCACGCACTCCGCACCTCCCTATCACGCTTCATAAACATTTAATTCCTAGAGCTACCTCGCACCGCTTCCTTGGCGTCATTCTTGACGACAAGTTAACCTTCCATTCCCACCTGGACTATTGCCGAACGATAGCGATTGTCGCAAGGAATAAGCTATGCTGCCTCACCTTGACGACATCGCCACTTAGCCACCAGGACCGAATGCGCCTTTACAAGGCGATTGTTCGGCCCAAATTTCTATATGCCTGCTCGCTTTCCGCTACTCGGATAACAACATGGCGCCACCTGGAAACAATTCAGAATAAAGCTATCCGGGGTTTATTAAACATAAGCCGCAGGACGCGAATGGCCGAGGTCCGTGCCGCCCACCATCTCCCGTCTGCCGCGGATTTTATTCGCAAACAGGCCGCCACATTCCATTCGCGTCTGAAATCAGCTGGTAATTCTCTCCTCACAGATATCTGGGATTACGATATCAAGCGGAAACACATCTATACACTGCCTAAAGATATTACTCGTCTATGAGTCTTTCCTATGTCTTTTACTATTAAGTGTATTGGCACTCTCTTCGCCATTTTCCTTTTCGGTTGTCTTGAGTTCATACGTGTAAATTTTCTCTATATTGTTCAAATCCCCATGATTTTCATATGTTCCCCGAAATGTACATTCCCCCGCCTAGTTTATAAACTTAGTTTTAACCACGAGCCGTTTCCTGTCGGCTCGTCAAAACTTATATTGTTAAATATTAGGGTGTAACAATCCTGTTCCACTTAGAAGTAAGTTTCTCGCTTCTCACAAACACTCACGCATACTTTCGTCAGGTTTATTGAAATGCCAAGGGATATATTATGTAAAATGACCGGTAAAGGTGGGTTTCGCCCACCGGGACGGTGAAATTTGAGCCCGCGTAGGGCGTCAATGATCGTCGGACCGATGCTCTGAACTTCACCCTGAAGACGATGGCAGAGTCAGCCTTCAAAACGTCGGTGTACTGCAACCCTACCCAGTGGGAAACCCGAGAGAACTTCTTGAACAAATTCTTCAGGTTTACGAATCAAAGTCAAGCCCTTTATCTTTCGAGACATGGTTTTTTGAAGTTTTTCAAATACATTTTTATTTATATGCGCACAGTACCCACGCAAGGGCGTTCGGCGGGGGGTGTTAAGGCAATAGCGTCCCATGCAATATCTGGTTTCGTTTATGAATATGAAAATAAATTTGCTTATAAATACAAGCATAATTACCCGTGGACATGTACGAGACGTTCCTTTATACGTCTGTATATTGCATGAAATCATCTACGTACTAGTAAAGAGGTTTAGGGACCATGTTGTGTTCCAGTCAGAGGACTACTTCTAAATATCTCATTATTAAAAAGTGAAGTAGGGTAGGCACAAAATATTAGTAGGGTTTCGTATCGTAATAATAAAACGGCAAAGGAATTGAGCTAGAGGACGATTTTGTCCCCCTCGGTCAAACATTTATGACTAAGCATCCTCTCCAACGTCGATCGGCCTGAACATCGTGGGGGCTGCAGTTTTAAGGATTCGCTGTGCTCTGCGTTGGACGGCCGGCTCCCGGTTTCCATCTCGGGAAAAGATTAACACTTCCTTTCATCAACCTTGCTCCCGTTCAATTTGCATTCGCCACATTATTTACCAAGTGAAAAGACAACGCTTCCCGCGCCATTGCCAAGTTAGACACTTAATTGAGAACCTGCTGTTTACAAGTTGTGAGGCCGTACTCACCGTTTCCAACCTGAAATATTCTAACTTGTATTACATTCTCTTATGATCAAAATCAAGCATCCCTCTCCGATACTGCCCCTGTGCCCGTTGTTGATTCTTTAATGCTCGGGTGTACGTCCGTACGGCCCATTTCTCCCCACTTAAACGGCCTCCCTCCTTTGTCGTCCCCACCCCACCCTGCTCCTCACCCAACTCGTGGGCTCCGGGGGGGATGAGGACTCGACGCCCCCCCCGCCCCTTTCCTGCCTCCCCCACCCTCCTTAGCCACTCCATTGTTGTTCCCTCTCCGCTTCCGCCCCCGAGGCGAAGTTGAGGAAGGGGTCGGAGGAGAGCGGGGAGGGGGTTGGGGTCGATTCAGAGGTCACTGCAAGGGCGGGTGTTATCTTCCCTTCTACTGCTGCCGCCACCGCCCGCCGGGGCGAGAGGGAGGTGGAGGAGAATGGCAGGCGGCGTTTCTGCAGGGGGGCCTGCGCCCCACCAATGGATCCCTCTCTGTCCGCGATGCCTGCCGCGACACTTTCGCGCCGCCCCCTCGTCACATTGACAGTCGATCTCCTCCATTTGCCAGCAGCTGCTAGATGATATCAGTATCCCTCCGGGTTTTGTTTTTATCTCCAAACCGCCTTCGCAGAATACACCGTTTTTAAATTCAGCGATATCGATATCGTATTTGTTCTCACATCTTCATAAATTTCAATTCCGGTATCACTTGATTATGTGCAGTAATCAGGACTAAAAGGCTCTCGGGAATAAGTGATTCCCGTTTTTCTTGAGCTTTAATTTAGATTGCACTCTCAAAATACAGCGCACGCGTGAGCATGCAGATTAGGTGTTCTAGTATCCATGTTTTCAAACAAAAGCTTACGATTTAGCAAACCTTTTTAAACTCCTTTTTTCCCAAAAAGAAATAATTATATTTCTATAAGAAGTCATAAGTATATTCAACTTGCCAAATGCCAAAACGCAAGCGTGTCCATTAGGACTTTGAAAATGTTTTGTTCAGAATGGTAGTTATTCTCCAATAAATTCTTTTTTTAGTACAGTCTAAGCTGCTCGAGACTTCAGTTTATTTACATCTACATCTACATAATTTATTTAGTCGTGGTCTTTGTCAGGTAACTATTCCCACTATCCCAAAGTTGATCGAATCACTTCCTCTGATCGTCCTCACTGGACTACCGTCGCAAATAATGGTGGTTTGCTGTCTCCATTATTTCGTTTTGCAAATGATATCCACTTAGCCCTTTACCTGACATTTTCGTGTCCCAAAACTTGGCAGCTTCTTCCCTAGGTAATCCTTCGAAATACTTCCCTTCTAGCAGGTAGCTCCTCTCACTCTCTCAATTCAGAATTAGTATTCTCATGAACTTCTGTCTTCGACAATCTTGATCTTTTAAATGCCATCTCGCCTAATTGGGATGGACGACTTTCCCTCTTACATATCTCTTCGCTTCTCTTTCTCTAACTACTGCTGAGTGTATCCAACATCCATAGACAAGGGCGCTCGACAAATGAAAATGGTGCGAGGCCCGAGAGCCCTTCCTCGGGCTTCTGACTGCCTGATATTTTAAATGTTGAAAACTAGGTTGGAGATTTTGAAACTTTGGTGGTGATTTGCCTTGTTATTTGCAACCGAGAATCACGATTGCAAATCACGATCAAACGAATCACGTGAGACGGATTTTCAGGGCTTTATTATCTTTATTTAATTCAGCGAGTCGGTCTTTTAGTTTACTACTATTACACGTCGATATCTCTATTAATAATATTCTCGTAGTCAGAAGTAAACACAAGTGCCCCACAATTTGCTGAAATTATACTATTTCCCCCTCCGTCTGCTGACGGTATCCAGTCCTTGTTCCCTTACACTTCCTAGTGCACTTATAATTGCCTACGCAGTGCACTTACAATTCTGTCAACGAATTCCTAGATTTGAGCACAGAAATTTTTGACAAAAATATTAATCAAGTTTGCCATGCTTATACTATGCAATTCATGTGAGGTGTTACTTAAATAGACCGAATGAAGTACACTAGAATAGATTCATCACTTTGGTGTTATAGTTATATATCAAATCTTTATAAGGCTATGCAAAACAGAAGAGGAAAATATAGTACATAATAAACGATAATCTGACTAATATATTTAAAGGCGTGCACAAAAAAAATATTGCTGTGCAAAAATAAATACCCGAAACACCTGAAGAGCTCATAAGCAAAATACTTTTCTCCCGGGAAGAAATAGAACACAGCTCCGAGAGAGTAAGAGGAACGAAGGCCTAGAGATGGAAGGAATGCCCGTCAGAGTACTGAAGGAGCATGCTGAAGACAGCACTCAATTTTTCGCAACATTTGCGTGCACATTGATAGAAAGAGCTCCGCAGAAGGACCACTTCCTTGTGACTTCAACAAGAAAGTAATTTGCAGATTTCAAAAGTCAACGGCGGATGGTGGGCTACTCCCTAGCGATTGAGATCTTATTATATTGATGTGGTGCAAGGAATGAGGGTGGGAAATGAAAATTAGCGAATGAAAGGCCTGAAATTTTGGAAGTAAAGAAAAACAAACTCTCTGTAATAAATTACGGGACTGGATCAAACGTTTTAGAACAAGTCAAATACTATAGCGTTACACAGATATGAAATCATTTTGAGTTCAGTATCAAAGAAACTAGCTAGGTTTCATTTGACGGGTTGTCGAAAAATCTAGTGGAAAGGTAAGAAAGATGTGTTTCTCCGTATCCGTTTGGCTACATTTGGGTTAGATAATCGTGATTCGTTGGATAAATCGTTAATGAAGGATTTTGAAAAGGTTCAGCGAAAGTCCGCAAGATTAGTAAAAAATAGCGCGAAGAGTAATCGTGACGAGTGTGCAGGAGTTTGGTTGGGAGTGTGGGGACCCACGAGGAGAGCTTGCGGCCAAATCCGCAGAGGGGCGCAAGTAACCCGAGTTTGGTTGGAATTATTGTGGCAACAAATTACACTGGTAATTCGACCTCGAGGATAAAACGAGAGAGAGAGACAGGCGCCGCTGCCTTTGCTAAATTGAAGCCCTCCCACACATGATGCAAAATCATAACAAAATCAAACCAAAGCGTATTATAATATCAATAACATAAAATGATAGCCTTTGAGTCACCATAACCATACCAGCATGCTTTATTTTTTGTGTACATCATCAATTTATATGATCTCTGCATATATCACCAGCATGTCATGCGATTTTATTCTGCTTTGACAGACATTAATTTTCTTAAACTCCCCTTTACTCACTGAAATTCATATCCAGAGGCCACCAAATATTTTGAATTTTTTGATGAATCCACATTGCCATCAAACTTTAACTGTTTATCAAGAGTATGTATACTCTAATTTAATAATACTCCTCACAGAAAATGATGTTGTATGAATGTGGATTCCAAGACCTACATTTTGTTTCAAATGTAACCAAACGTTTCACCAAATATTCATTATAGATGTGAAGTTAAAAATTTTAACTACGATAATATGGAAATCCATTACCATATAAAGCTAAGCTAATTCATTGGATTAGTTATATTCCAAATCTTAATTTTTTATCATAAAATCACATA
Organism: Hetaerina americana; assembly: GCF_022747635.1. Lineage (NCBI taxonomy): Eukaryota > Metazoa > Arthropoda > Insecta > Odonata > Calopterygidae > Hetaerina > Hetaerina americana. The sequence goes on from NW_027287538.1 coordinate 80,561,042, forward strand.
CAATTTTTCCCATGCTCGTAAATACTAGCATATTTTTATTGCGTGTTGTTTGAAAGACTTATATATTCAACGAATGTTTATCGATTAATTTCTATTCAAATATAACTGAAGAATAGTGGTCTTTAATAAACGACATGTATAGTAACTCTGGGCTGGCTGCATATCCACCAAAGCTGAAGACAGAAGCTCCTAATACAGTTTGGTGCATTGTCAAGCAATGCTACTAGCTCTAACTGCCTTGTAATTGTCAAAGGTACACTGTATAACTGTAATTTTATGGTGATGCTTTGAATCAAATAGAGGATGTGCGTCCACAATTCACGGTTATGTCACTAATTTGTTTCCTAATCAGTTGAATTTTACTCAGATATCTAATTTTTACATTGACGTCACACTCTGTACATACTCGTAACTCAAACAAGTGTATTTACTATGTCTTGCCGGTGTCATACAGGTTGCCATGTATTAGGTGCACATTTAGGTGACTAGAATATGTAAGAATCATAGGATGAATGGATTGATCGATGAAGGACTGCCGAAGTGTTGCTGTGTGCTCCGCAATAGTCAGTTTTCCTATAGGTTCATGTTCGCGTTGTGGCGTGCGCTGCCCAATTAATACAAGGCTTTTAACGTCTGGATTAATTATTCATGGTTAACCGTCTCAAATTTCGGCCGCGTGTCGCCTGCTGTGGGATCACCCTGTAGAGCACACTAGGGCGATGGCGTTTCCATGGGTATTGGAGGAACTCCGCTGCTCATATCGGTGTGCTTCGGAGATATATATAATCGGACAATGGTGGGCACCTGTAACTGACTGCATTTTATTCATTTGTTTCCCGACTGAACCATAGATTTTGCACAGAACGTTCCGATTATCGAATCTTAGTGCAAACTTTAAAGAAATTCTCCTTTCCGGAATCGAAAATTTTTCAATCATATATTTTTCTTCCTGAGGTTGTTCCGAGATAGTCAGTAAGGTGCGTGAGTCTATTAGTCAAATGTTTACCAAATTTGCAGTAGAATGGATGAATGGCATTAGTTGTAATGCCGAACAGTTCAATGTTGGCGTATTCACATGGACTCACTTCAGCAATCCGGAATTACCAATCTTTCCCAACTGACGACGCAGTGCGGACGAAGCACGTGATGACCAAACACGAGACTTGAGTCCACCTGACCATTTCGTGCACCCAAACTCGCATCACGCAAGTTTTACCATTCTCTATCGCTCGTTTCTGCAAGTAACACGCACGAAGACCTCCATTCCTTAACCTTGTTACGTAACGCTCACATTTTCGCATTAGTTCAAGCTCAGAATTTGTAAACTTGAAGCACATGCACTCACTTTATTATATCCAGCGGCACTGTGTGTGTTTCGCCTCCATTTTTCCGGAGTTTTCAAGAATCCCGCGCGTACATTTATTTCTATTCAGCGAAATTTAGTCCATGTTTTTTTCGCTTTAAATTGATGAAGAATTAATCATATTTCTACTGCCTTGTCCAACCCGTAAGTCTTCTGAATAAGCATTAAACATTTATGCTGGCTAGCTTTTTTATTTTGAAACAGTGGCGTTGGGAGGGAGTGAAAAAATGATTGACGAAGAAAAAACTGACAAATTCGAGCAGGGAACAAATTACTGAGAAAAATATTATGCGGAGAGTCGGCACCTCAAAAATTTGTATGTTGAGTGACGGTTATCTTAAAAAGATTCTTGAAAGTTAGGTATTTACTTTCAACTGATAGATTCAAGTATTCGTTCTTCCCGCGAAGCACTATTCGCGATAGCAATTAAATGAGGAACACCTAAGGAAATGATAGGGACTTGCATTCGAAAAAAAGGACACACGAGATTCAATTTACACAAAACTCTCTCCAAGTGTGGCGTTCTAACGCCTAGCGCCCCCCCTGCCCCAGGTGGGGCGCTAAGCCAATGTATATAAAGTCTAGTGTGTTTATCAATTGTCCGTCCGGAATGCATAGAATACTAACCGATAACAAGTGCCTGTACTGCATGGGTGCCTGCCCATTTTTAATGTATTTTCTTGTACTTATGTAGGCATAGGCCTACTAACCATTGAACACTCGCAATATATGCAAAATTATGCATGATTGGTGCTCGGTCGCCCCATTTCCACGCGGTTTTTGGTGGATCGCGGGATACCTCGTGCATAGGGAAATGGAGGAAATGTGCTGGTGACCTACCACCTCCTGCCACACATCCTTGCGACGGCTTGCGGGGTATTGTGTGGATGTTATCGTTAATGTAGAACACGGTCAAGTTCAAAACCTGGATGAAGGATCTGTGTTTTAAAGAGTATTCGTTTATTTCGATTTCACGCCGGGTCATACCGCCTATGCATACATATATGCATATAATATATATTCAATGTACTACAACTTCTTAGTGGTGGAAGAGCTTGTGCATTCCGATGCCCCCTATAGCTCTTCAGGAAAGGGACAGGCACGCGTGATGCCATTGCATTAATTAGAACACTAATCGAGAGGAATAAAGAATACAGTCAGGACGTATTTCCCTGTTTCCTAGATTTCGAAAATGCATTCGATAGAGTGAACTGGGAAGAACTCTCGAGTATATTGGAGAAAATAAAATTAGATTGGAGGGATAGGAGGCTAATTCGCAACCTGTACACGTCTCAGACTGCTCAGGTGCGAGTGGGGAACGGGGAGTCCGGATGGGCAGTGTGGGAAAGAGGTGTAAGTTAGGGTTGCCCATTATCACCGTCGTTGCTCAACGTATATGTGGAGAAAATGATTAAAGAGACATTAAGGGAAGAACCGGAGATAAGAATGAAATATTGAAATGAAATTAAATAATTGAAATTGTATCCTCACACACTTTAAAAAAATATTTCATTTTAAGTACTCTGCATTGTCGGGTTTCACCGCGTCGTTGTTTGATTCAGACAACAATACCCCTGAAGACGCCGAATGCTACTTCGGCGAAAATGTTGTCTGAATCAAACAACGACGCGGTGAAACCCGACAATGTAGAGTACTTCAAACCACCGCCGCGAAAATCTACACAGCCATATATTTCATTTTATTTCAATACATTGTGCAAAATCCATAAAGTTACGCCGGAGACAGCAAATTTCATGAGAATGAAAGTTGGCGGGGAATAGATAGAATAGGTTAGGGTTCATCAACATTTAAATAATACCCCGCAAGCCGCCGCAATGATGGCGGATTGGAGGGTGACGGAGGGTGTTATTTCACCAGCCATGAGTGCACAATCCCAAGCATGGCACCTCTACTTAAACTTTAGTTTGATCATGTATTAGAGCAACATTTTTCACAAGAAAGACTGCAACATCATTGAATAAGGGGATAAATATATTCAAATCATGCGGGATGAATGTTCAACCATTTACCTTTGATTTTTTCTGATGACACCGATTTAGTTTGTCATTCGGCCAAAAAGTTGCAAGAGTTGCTAAATGAATTGAATTTTCCAGAAAGAGAATGGCTGAGGTTAACATTAAAAATTGAGGGCAAAAACTAGAGCCGGTGGAACAGTTTACGTATCTCGGAATTGTTTTGCATTAAAATGATGAAAGCAGTAGTGACGTAAGAATAAGAAGTGCAATAGACAAAGCGGCTGAGGAGGGAATGAACGACAGCGAAGTTGAGTGGAGATATTAATCTCGTCAAAACTTTAATATGGAGCTCAGTTGTGCATGGACCACGGCAACACGGCCATTTGAGCAGGGCGATTGACGTAGACAGGAGGCTTTTGAAATGTGGAGAAGAATGAAGAAGGTGAAATGGACAGAGATGAATACAAATGAGGAACTGCTAGGTATGGTGGTCGAGGGGAGGAGTTTGTTGGGAGAAATCATGAGGAGGTAGGAAAAATGGATGAAGGGCGTATTGATTGGCAGTGGGATGTTGTAGACTGTAATAGAGGGGATAATGTCTGGCAAACAAGGAAAGGAAGGAATGGGTGATAGGAATTTCGTAGTGATCACCGCCTGGAGGTCATGTTCCGTCGGCTACGGTAGAGGAAGGAAAATTAATTGACAGAGGAGCCCAGGTGGATCTCAAAGATGCTGCAAGTAAAGCTAGCATCCGTGACCCAAGGACAATATAATAAATAGAAGAAATAAAACTAACACATATTGAAAATGTTAGGAAATATAGAATATAGTGACCGAAGTAACTGTTCAACCATCCTTACGACAGTGAAATCTAAGTTTCGATTACTAATAGTTTACTAAGAAAATTAATAGAGGCAAGTAGGAAAATAAGAATCCAACAAATTAAATTGAGGTAACCTTTTAAACAAGCGCGGAACTATGTCATACAACATTACCTTTATTCCACTTAAGACTGTGTAGTAAACAACTACGAGGTAATAGGCACAATTCAGAAGGGAAAAAGCATGTGGCCACGTTAACAGTGTGCAGCATCGCCATCCTTCGGGAAGAGTCAAATGTAGTTTACATAGATCTGGATGCAATGAGATCCTGTTTTAATATTTTGTCCTATTAGGTACTTATTTTACAATTTAAAATATTTCCACCTGAGCTTTTCCTGACGACGGCTTCGTTCAGGTAGTTGAAACTTGGCGATGACAAGAAACCGCTTAGGAGTAAACCCAAAATCATGATTTTATCACCTCATTTGTTTCTTTGGCTCCACGTATGGTTTCGAAAATCGCCGAAAACATGCGGAACTCGTGGACTCGTACAGAGTGGACTGTTCCCGCTTCTTCCAGGCAACAAAGTCTCCCCGCGGAGGGAAAGGAACCAACCCAGTGGCTCCAGTTCGCCGTTATATGCGTCTCTCAGCGCACGGTGATGTCCGGGCAGGTATTTTAAAGAATTTCGAGATTTCTGTCTTAAAGTCTCTCATTTAATATAAAACGTGGGGAACGTCCTCCCTGCCACCCCTTCCTCTGCCCCCCCTGCCCTTGCTCCTCGCGTGCCTGCCCCCCCCATTCGCCCCGTCGACACGGGCTTTCAAAACGCATACGGAACTGCCGTTCCGAGATGATCCCGCACGTCCCGAGGAGACTTGCGTCGTTTGTTGGACGTGCGCTCGTGTGTGTGTGT
>NW_027287538.1:80568617-80576117 GCF_022747635.1 Hetaerina americana
TATGCCATGAAGTGCTGAATATATTCGAGTACATTTTCAAATGGTGCCGGGGAAAACTGAGCACTTGAATCTTTGTCCGTCATACTGTCCATCTCTGTTATTTGATTCTGATTTTAAAATCTATCAATGCAGTGTAGGGCCATAGTGATTCCCTCAGGGCTACTAGTGAGCTCGGTTGCCCTATACCTACCTCTCCACCATTCCCAGTCTGGCTCGCTGCTCTATTCGTGACTGCGGGAGCCATCCAGGTCCCATAAGAACCCTTTTTTCATTCAGGCCATGCCAACATTTTGCATTCTATATTTCAACGCATCCATGTCGTAAGCCATTTCGCTCCGAGAACACAAATTCCCTATCATGGAAATAATGCATCATACTATAACTGCCCTCGGCAGAATCATACCCGAGGAACCACGGTTTAGATGGTGAGTCACCGCCCGAAAGGCTACAAACATGTAGCGATGTTGAAGGAGTCATAAACCTTCCTTTCCTGGAAAATTTGGCGCTTCTCTCGGCTTGAACACGACACAGGTGGCAACGCAGACACTGAAGTGAGTTAAGGTTGGAATCCAGAGAAGGAAAGTGGGAAATTACGTGGGAGGCAGGGGTGCCAACCTGAGAACTCAAATCTTTTGGACAAATTTCCCGTAGAGGGAACGCAGGGGGAGGGGGGCTGGAGAGTGGCAGGGATAAAAATTGAATGATGGGAAGTTCAGGAATGTGTTGGCGTGGAATATTTCCTCCCAGCCTCCCCGCACCAGGCCGTGCCACTTCCCTCACGCCCCCCCGTCCCAGGCGGTCTGTTTGGAGTGGCAATTCAACTGGAAGGGAGCCGCGTCGTGTTTTCTTAATTTCTCTTCTTGGAAATCCCCGGAAGGAGGGAAATGGGCGGGGTGTAGGTTTAGGCGATGAGACTGGACGCGCGTGAAAGGAGAGCGAGTTCATCTTCAGATACCGAATGAGACGCTATTTAAAGGTCGACTTCTGCGAAATACTTGCAAATCAACTCTGCCGATTTGTTGGTTGACAGCCTGAATATAATAGAGTCATACCGGAGAGAATCCTTTAAATATAAAATAAGACGGGATTGTATACTTGACGCAAGGACTCCTGTGCAGGGAAAACGCTGAAATCAGTACCCGTCCAACAGAAATATTGGAATGCTCAATCTAATATCTTTGTGATTACGAATCCTTCATGTTAAGTGTTTATTATTTTCGTAGATTATTTCTCTTCTAATTGATCGTATATCCTGTCGGCCTCTTTCTCCGTATGGTTGCTTGGCGGCATGTATAGTTGAATAATAACCAAGTTCGTCGGTTCTGCCTTTATCTCTACTAGTAATAATCTATCCGTTACTTGCTCTATGTTGACTACGCTTCTTCCTACCTTTTCATTTAATACTATGGCAACCCCTCGTTCGCTCTCGTCCCCACCGCTGTATATTATTCTATAATGATCACTCCAGTAAACCCCGCTATTCTTCCATCTCACCTAATATAGACCTAAAATATCTATATTTCCTCTTTCCATTTCTGGCTTAACATTCTCCAATTTCCCTATCCTCATCATTGTCCTAACATTCCACGTCCCTATTCTAAATAATTTGGTCTTCTTCTCCTGCGTCTTCTGTCCTATATTATATCCTCATTACGCTACATCATGAACCGTTTTTCGGAACAGTGACACGCCATCATATTTTGCGTGAAATTGGACAAAACCGGGAAAGAGACTCTTGGCATGCTCGAGGTAGTTTAAAATGATAACGCCATGGGTAGATCGGGTGTTTTTGAGTGGCAAATGTTATTACGGGAGGGTATAGAATATTCTTCAAACACGGAACGTTCAAGACGCCCTTCGAACTCATAAAGTGACGAAACTCTTGCAAGACTGGAGGCTTCCTTGAACATGGATTGGTTTCTGATCATCCACTGACATCCCTAAAAGCGATGGGCAACGACTTTTGACCGGAGAACATGGGCAGGAGAAAGGTGTGTGCGAAATTGGTTTCACGAGTGCTCTCGGTCGAACAAAAAGAAAATCGCACGCGGATCTGCCAAGAGCTTCTCAACCATGGGAGTGAGGATCCATGTTTTTTAGACAATACCCCATCAGACTTCTTAATCATTCTCTACCTCAAATTCGCGCTGAAAGGACGTCCCCACGGCTCAGTGGGGGCGTTATAACAGGCAGTGACGAGGAAAACTAGCAGCATTCCGGGCGCTGCCTGCCGGTTGGCCTGCGAGGCGTGAAAACCCTATGACAGCGGCGGATGGACGCCCAAGGGCACTGATTCGAAGACTTTAGCGTGAATGTGTCCAATTTGGCGATTGATTATTTTTAATCATCTTTGTTATACTACTTTAGGGACGGACGTTGCGCCAGTTATTGAATAGAAAGTAAAATAGAAGTTAACTCTCCCTCTGGAAAATAACTACATGTATACCAATAGAAAATAACAATCGGGTTTATTATTTCTTAAAACCGGTTGAGCGTTTACGTCGATAGCCCTTCAATAGGAAGAACTTATGAATTGGCATATAGGATTGTAGATTTAAAAAAGTATAACTTGCCCAGTGTGGTAAGTGAATGGTCGCCGAAATATTGTGTGTGCATATTTCATCGCATATTTATGTGCGTGCGTGCATTGTCATGACCGTGTATACGGGGGCGAATCTCAAGTGTGTCCATATACGCATCTGCATACGCGTCATTTTTGTGAATTGTTGTTAGTAATTATTATATTCCGCAAAACTCGATCATTTGAACATGACCTGGTTTGGAGCCCGCATGATTAAAAACGTGATATCCTATGAAGTCAAAATTAGGCTTTTGAAGAGCTCCATTCGATGAACTCTCTCTTAAAGATCAGGTTATTTACCTACCGTCTGCTGCCTCTTCGCTCCCTTTACGGAAATGGATATTAGGTTTATCGTAATTAGAAGTCCCGTCATCATTTTGCTCACTTATATTAAGTCCTCCCCTTCCTGACCAAACCATAACGTCTAATGTCATTCCCCGTTTGACGTAAACTTAAATTCTATGTTCACTAAGAGGCCCCTATGAACTCTCAATCAGGATGGAACATAGTTTTACTAATCTCCATGCACGTATCGGGTGTGTCTGCGGGGAGGAGGGGGGGGAGGACAGGGCGCCAGCCCTAAGCATACGTGGCTATTAGTACATATACGCATTTGGGTACATCTACATCTACATCTACATAATACCCCGCAAGCCGCCGCAAGGGCGTGTGGCGGGGGGTGTTAGGTCACAACCGTAAAAAGGAAAAATACCACATGCAAAAGAAACAACACGGAAAATACACCCACAGCAGCGCACACACTCATGCAAATATCCCTTCATCCAATACTCATGCAAACACATATACCGCAAAACAACTAAAAAACTGCACCCCATGATGCAGCACGAAAGCCATCCTACAACGCGCAAGCCAGGACACAACAAGCAAGAATGTGAAACATCACTACCACATGAACATGCACCACAATAAACCCTACCCCCCAAAGAGACTCTAAAAGGCAGGGAATGCGACCCAACGTTGCAGGTAGAAGGAATTTCCCCCCACGGAGAGGGACGAGGGATTGAAAGGGAAACTTATAAACAGATGAACAGAACACGAATGAGGTCATTCGGAAAGAATGGGTTATTATAACAAAACGTATAAGGTTAGTGGAAGAGCGTGCATTTAAATACAACTAATTATTTTTTAGACGCTGAGGGTGGCAAGTGGAATTTTTGCTATCTATAACCCTGCAGTTGCTATCCCGTATTGTCCGTGGGAAGAAGGAGTCCTTGAGTCGGCTAGTTCTGGCATCTATTTCCCGAATTTTATATGCATGATCCGAGCGACCAATATATGTAGGAGTACGAATAATTTGCGAGACCTCGGTGGTGAAACATGCGGATCTAAATTTATAAGTATAAGGGTATATATAAGCTCACATAAAAACACCGTGCATATGTTCACACGTGAATTGCCCTACATGCATCAGGTAGTAATTAATTAAATCATTATATATTTGTCCAAGCAAATATAATTGGGTGCTGGGTTGGATTGGGCTGGATTTGATAACGTATTGCGCGAAGAAAGAAGGAATACTTGAGTAGTATATCGGTGGCGGTGCCTATCCCTCTTATTTCATCTCGCTGGTAAAATTTGGTTATTATATTTGGTACCATAATATTTGCCTTGTTGTTGTAAGAAAACCCCATATCTGGTGTTTTGTATCACTATAAGTTCCCTAAACCTTGTCCTTTCTTAGTCAAATGCTACCAACCTCATTCTTGGAACGTTGTTACCACGCTCTTGTGAGGCCTCATTTAGAATACGCATGTAGCGTGTGGCATCCGAGTGAAAAAGGTCTCATTCGGGAAATTGAGAAGGTTCAACGCCGGGCAGCCCGTTTTGTAAAACATTCTTATGATAGAACGCAAAGCGTCACCGAAATGCTAATGGATTTGGGGTGGGAATCATTGGCTGAGAGATGATTCAAGCCAAGATTGAAATTATTAAATAAATTCAGATCCCCATGTTTCAGCACCGAGGTCTCGCAAATTATTCGTACTCCTACATACGTACATTGGTCGCTTGGATCATGCATATAAAATTCGGGAAATAGATGCCAGAACTAGCCGACTCTGGGACTCCTTCTTCCCACGGACAATACGGGATAGCAACTGCAGGGTTATAGATAGCAAAAATTCCACTCGCCACCCTCAGCGTCTAAAAAATAATTAGTTCTACTTAAATGCATGCTCTTCCACTAACCTTGTGTTTTGTTATAATAACCCATTCTTTCCGAATGACCTCATTCGTGTTCCGTTCATCTGTTTTTAAGTCTCCCTTTCAATCCCTCGTCCCTCTCCGCGGGGGCAAATTCCTGCTACCTGCAACGTTGGGTCGCATTCCCTGCCTTTTAGAGTCTCTTTGGGGGGTAGAGTTTATTGTGGTGCATGTTCATGTGGTAGTGATGTTTCACATTCTTGCTTGTTGTGTCCTGGCTTGCGCGTTGTAGGATGGCTTTCGTGCTGCATCATGGGGTGCAGTTTTTAGTTGTTTTTCGGTATATGTGCTTGCATGAGTGTTGGATGAAGGGATTTTTGCACGAGTGTGTGCGCTGCTGTTGGTGTAATTTTCCACGTTGTTGTTTTGCATGTTGTATTGTTCCTTTTTACGGTTGGTGACCTAACACCCCCCGCCACACGTCTTTGCGGGGTATTATGTATATGTAGATTCTTGCAACAAGCCCACCACTCTGGCCTTCTTTTGGATGCAGTCTTTTACGCTTGTACATCCAATCCCATCTATTCCATTGTCTATTTCTTGTTTTTTCTTTCCAAAAATCAGAAACTTACACGCTTTACATTTCCATACTAAAAAGAAAGACTCGTACTTTTCCACAGATTTTATTATGTACCGTATAATAAAATCTGTGGAAAATGACGAGTCTTTGTTTTTAGTATGGATATTAAATACTTCCACGAAGTGAAGCCTGAAACAATAGAATATATTCGCTTTACATTTCTTCATATTTGAATCGAACCCCCATTCCTATCGCCACTTCGACATTAGGTCTGTTTGAACTGGTGCTATAGAAATAGAGACGGGCCCGACCCTCGTTATGTGTGAATTTTACACGCCCTTGGGCCCAGTGGGTTCACCGTGAGCTCTACTTTCACGCCTCGAACTAACCTTCGGGTTAATCAATGTGGTATTTCACATAATCTGCTTTTCTTTAAAGCTCGCTCGCTCTCCCGATTGTGCGCTGCATCGGTGGGAAGAAGCAATCATGTTTTTAAATAAAGTATGATGTCCTCAGCATATTTCTTTTTTTGTAGAGATCTTTTCCCGAACTAGGGCTGCATTTGTTTTCATATTTTGGAGCCTTTTTACTCTCTTTTACTGAGACAATAATAAATCGCTCAGGCATCTTCAGTTGTTTGAGGGACATTGTTGAGCTAATAACTTTGCTGGAGACATTCTGTTTACATTATCGGCAACACTTTCGTCTTCCTCTGCCTTTATAGATTATACAAGTGGACGCTGTTCATTTATTTTCCGGACTTAATACACAAAAGAATTATGGTTATCTTCTAAGTATTCGCAAATGATTTTGATTTTGACGCAAGACTTAGTGTATTATAATTTTCAGTGATGCTTGATTTTTCACGGAAAACTTTCTGAAGTTTTTGAAAACCATTTAAAGAAATTTGTGATTATTTGTAGGCGCTCTTCATAAGTGAGAGAATTTTACTTAGTTTTCATAAGACTTTTTCATCTTCTTTACTCCCAAATTAATGATTAATTAATTTAATTACTTCCAAAGCTAATGATGAACGATATACGTTTATTGAACGTATTTAATTACATTTGATTTTCTCGGAGTGATGCGGGAATTTAATAATTGGCGGAGTTTGCATTACCCAATTTTAAAAAGCAAGAGACCTTGATGAGTTGCTCGTACCGACGAGTGGTGCTGTGCTATGACCGAAGCGAACCCCAAGCGGGGGCCGAGCGTGGGCCGGAGTGCCTCTTACTGCATACACGTATGTAGGCCACCGCCGAAATTTGATTCCTCTTGCTAAGTTATAGCCCGCGTATCAATCCGATTCTCTTTGATGGCAAACAATCATTGATCGGATGATTATCCTTGGATCCAAGCAAGAGGGTGCCAAGGGAATGAGCCACGAATGTAAATGCATATAGTTTACACATTCATGCACAGTCATCAAGAAAGGGAAGACATTATATACATAAATATAAATATATATATATACATTATATAGACATATATATATATATATATATATATATATATATATATATATATATATATATATATATATATATATATATATATATATATATATAATGTATATAAAGTTAGCACTGGTTGACGAAGGCAAAAACACAGAAAAACACAAAAAAAGAGAAGAAACTCACCAGGTTTCGAATTTTTGGTGGTCCATGCCACCTTTCTCAAGGAAGAGACGGACATAACTCTATCATACATAAATATATATGTATAAACACACCTGTGTGTTTGAATAAATTTTTCGTCCGTTCTTCGTAGTAATCGAGGGGAGTGACCCGAACTGACGGTATTTCCTTTCTTTAGTTTCGTTGAAAGTAAGTGACGTGTGCGATGACGCTCGGATTATCATCGTCGGATCCTCATTTCTTTCTCTCGAGAGCATTTTAACTTCTGTCACACGGAAGGGTTTTTTTGGAGGCGCGTGTTTGATGAACACGTTAAGCCACCCCTCGTTTCAGCCTCGTCCGCGCCCTTTCCTCCACCCATCCATCCGCTCGCTCTCAATCGGCTGTGTTCCTTAAATTTATCGAAATTCCCTTTTCGTATTCGTCCCTCGCTCCGGCGCCCTCCTCTTCCCGCAATCCCCTTTACCCCTCGCCCCTCCTCCTGCCCCTCCCCCCATCCCAACCGCTCACCCGCTCCAGCGACGTGTTTTTTCCACTGC